>NC_053488.1:32366616-32410694 GCF_015227805.2 Hirundo rustica | reverse complement strand
CCAAAGGGTGTAATATCTTCCCCATCTTGCTGTTCCGTAGTTGCCTCCCCTCCAGCTGTGTGGCACCTCTGCCTGCCCGGGGTAGGTGTGGGGTAAGAAGAGGCAGTATAACAGTGTAGCAGCACATTGGGACCTTTCCTACTGCAGTTGCTTGCCCTGACTCCCTTGGGCTAAAAGAGAGTGGACATCATTATGGTTCATGTCATAGAAGCAGTAGCCTGCCCTAGGCCCTGGGGCATCTGCTGAGGATGGGGTTGGCATTACCTGGTCTGAACTGCAATTTAGGTAGAACAGACCTTTCCGTGTGGGCACTGTTGGATTAAGGATGGTGCTGGATTCTCTTGGTGTGGTCTAGGTTTAATCTTTATTCTGCCTTCAAGGGGAGGTGTTAGGACAAACTGCAGCTTTGCTGGTGCTGGAGAAGCCCTGTTTCTAATATTTTCCATTCCGCTACCACAACTCAGTCTTAAAAAGAGAGTAGTAATGAAAAAAGACATTTAAACAAGGCCTGCTCCTGAATTGCGGCTGTGAGAGTTATAGGCACAACACATTCCAGAAACAAAGAAACCCATTTTTCCTCAGAGAAATTTATCTATCAGAATTTCACAGAAAACATGGAGGATGTGGTTCAAAGTGGGAAAGTAAAACTGTAAAGGAAAAAAGAAACTCCTCTTATTGGTACAAAAGGAAACACCAAATAATATTTCAATGGAAAAGCACTGCTTGCTTTTTTCTTTGTCTCTAATATATCTCTATACAGAGAGTATGATGCTGTTAGGCAAAATATTTTATATACTGAGATATTGATAGTATTTCTACTTATGGTCTGTAATTTAGTTTTACCTCTTTGGAGAGGCTCATGTATTACTCTCCTTCATATACTGTGAAGTTTAATAGACCTTTCTTCATGCCCTTTACACAACTTTCTACTGCTTCAGTTCCTCCTACTTCCAAATATATCTTTCTTTCTTTGGCCCAGAAAGAAGCAGAAGGAAGACAGGAAGGGGTTGTGATAAAAATGGTAGCGTTGAGGGCTAAGAGAATAATGAAAGAGGTAAAACTTGCTTTGATTTGGTTTTGCCTTATCAGTAATTACCACTCTTGTGACAGGACTTGCTTCCTCATCCTAGTAAAATGGAGCTGCTCTTGGCCTAGACTGATCTCCCTGCTGCTGGCAGTCACGCCTTCTTCTGACTTTCTCCACTTCCTCAAGAGCTCCATGGTGTCCTGCTTTGCCACTTGCTCACAGTAGTACATATTGTGCTACAAAATATATTACTTCATTAATCAGTTAAGCCAATTAACACAAAGATTCATAGTCTCACCTTATTAACTTGAGTGCATGCATCTCTGTATTTAGAGTATTCACAGAACTACTGGGTATGATTAAGCTACAGAGAAGTTCCATTATAGCCTTGTTTTCCATATGTTCAAAGTGCTCTGAAAATGTCACCTTTGAAACTCAAATTTCCTGTGTCTAGTAAAACATATTAACGTGACGGGAAGTCTTCCTCTGAACACAAAAGCAAGACTTTCAAAAAGTCACTATATGTTTAAAGTATGAAGCAGGATTTATACTTTAGCTTAAATACTTCGAAGAAAATTTTTTTCATTCTTACATGTACATTAGAGACAGGATTGCTTGTTCAGGTGTTGGTTACAGGCAGGAAATGGGTTTTCATTCTAAAACTGGCTCTGAGAGGCTCACTAGCATGAGTGGCTCCTGGCAAAGTTCAAAACTGCTGTGTCACACTTTGGTAGCTCTTCGCGGTTGCACTGCTCTTCCCTGGGCTTGTATTGTTCCTCTCCTCTTCCTTATTGTGGCTTACCTCTATGCAATACAAATTACCTGTGGTCACTTATGGCTTATTCCTGTGTTATCTCCTGTCATGCAGCTCATTCCATATTTACATGCTTGTCTCACATTGGACATGCTGCCGAGGTTAACCAGATCTTGACAACACCAAGCTCATCAAGGGGTTTGGTTACTCCCTGACGTGATCATGGTTTATAGTTTCATTTTGGTAGCTACATGGAAAATAAACACTGTTAGTGGGGCATGTCCAGGGTTGAAGATAGAAAGCTTTGTGTGGTTTCAGGCTGTGCCACTACAAATCCAGTGTGCAAAATATAGCAATAACATGTTTTGTTGTACACCTGCACAGCTGTGACTATGGTGAACCTGAATAGTCCACATGACTGCCTAAAATATCTGCTTTTGAATTAAATATTTCATTTTTAAAAGAAAATGATGCATTTTTATTTAGCTGCTCTGGCTTCTTGTTTCTCCTGACAGGGCCCTCTGTCATTCACACCACAACAGTACAGAGTTACACTCGTGAGACATAGACTCCAAGTCCAGATTATAAACCATCAATGATTGCAAGTTGCAAAAATCTCCACCCAAGGCTGCAGAATGTGGCTTCCTTGAGCTTGCCCATTCATAACCTCACATCCTAGGAGAGAAGGAGAAAATATATTTGACATTCTGGGCTAGTCCACCTTGGTCTTGTGTCAATGCATGCTTAAATAGTCCCCCTCTCCTATCCAGGATGTCAGTACTTGCCTTTAACATTTAAAGATTAATATATCAACATTCAGTAGGCTTCTTGGCCGGAACAGTCTTCCTGTAGCTCACCAGCCCTGTCTCTACCATGGTGTGCTCTTCGCTAAGTGACTCATGTGGTATCAGGTGTAGATTTTTACACATGTGAAACTTGTCTTCTGACCACCAATCTCTCCTTACAAACATTCTGGAATGAGCATCTAGTCCACTTTCCCTGACTTCTCTTTCCAGTGAGTTAGGAAATTAAGCTGAAATCCCCCCCTTAATGCACTCATGAACTGGGAACTTGTTTGCTAGCAGATGATACATGGGCCAAAATGCAGGGATAAAGGAGGAGCTCTGTGGTCTTGCCAGGTCGCAGAATATAAAGGACATAATTTTCTTTTCTTTGAATTGAGGACAAGAAATGTGCTTATAATTTTTCCTGAAGAAAACTTCCTCTACTTAGAGTGAGACAATAAGCAAAGGGGAATTAACAGAGTACAAGGAGAGAGCTTATATGGGCACGAAGTACACATCTACTCTGGACGTTAGTTGGATGAACATTTAAGCCAGTGAAATGAGGGAGTAATGCCTAACAAAAAACCAAAACAAAACAACAGCAACAACAACAACAACAACAACACCCCAACAAAACCAGCAACAACCAACAAACCAAGCAAATAACAAGAACAAACCCCAAACAAACAAAAGGAGAGAAAAGAAAAAAGAAAAAAAAAAGAAAAAAGAAAAAAGAATCTAAGGGAAAGGAGGTGGGTAAAATGACCTCTCTGACTAGGACTAGAAGAGCCCACAGCAAGACAGAAGAGGAAAAAGGGAAAGTGACTTGTCCCATGGTCTCCAAGGCAAGAGTTCCCACTGCTGGAACATAATCAGCCCAAATACTTCACTGGAGTCCTCTCCTACACACTGTCTTCTCACACAGCTAGAGCTGTCACCAGAGAGTACAAGATTTTCAGTTTTTCCAGGTCTGGAAGTAGGTACTGCTCACCATTCACTCTGTTCCCACAGAGTACATTGATGCGTGGTCAGAGGGAAATAGTATCCTTCAGAAATCATTCTCAATCACCAGTGTGACTACTGCCAGCACTTACTGGCAGTGCAAATCAGCATGTTTAAAAATCATTATTAAAAGCAGCTGGAGGGCCTGTGATGATTCTAAAAATGCTATATAACTGATTATCTGTGACATTTTTAATATTTTAGAAGTTATTTGATAAGTCAGTTAGACAATCTCCAGACGTATTTCCAAGCTTGTGAATGTGCAGGAGGAGAGAAGAAATTAGGAAGACTCTAATATATTCAGTTTCCTGATAGTAAAAAAACCCATGGAAAATGAGTTGGAGAAGGATGCCTTGTCCCATTTTGTTTCCACAGTATAAAACAATATCTTACATATTACAAAACACAGAAGAGAGTGCTTTCATTTAGTTCTTTTGCTGCTAGCTGGACCATGCCCCACTGATGACAAGCACACTAGCCAGCACCTATCTGAGGCCTTCTGTGCCTTGAAGACTGTTGAAGAGCCTTGGAGGTCCTCTTCCTTAGAGACATTGTGCAGCACGCTGTAGAAGGCAGGAGTAGAAGTGGCACTGGCTATGTTTCTATTCAGAAACTATTAAGTAAGAAGGACTGCCTTTTCTTTAGCCTGCTGAGCTCACACTTTACCACTCTCCACCAGCAGAGAATCTTCCGTTGGGTACATGAAGGGCAAGAGGTGTTTCTTAAAATGACATACATATCCTATCAATATCCATATTCTTATAAGGAAGTAAGATCCCTGCTGTCTGAACTGGTGAATATCATCTCTGGGAAAGCAGCATTCTCATCATCATTCTGCTCTGTGGGTGACAGAAATCTGTGTTGTGTTTTAAGCTGAGATGTTTAGGTGTTCTACTGAATTGGTAAAGTGCCACATATCCACAGTACTAACACTGCAGGGTGATTTGTGAAGTCCATTCTTCTAAACCTTAGCTATTATCTTAAGCACACCAGCTAGAGGAATAAAATCATCAATCATGCGAAAATCTTCTCTGCCACAGGATTTTCAGCTGCCTTGATGACACCAAAAGGTCACAGACCTGTGGAAGTCAGGATAAAAAATCCACCAGGTATCAAACCCATTCAGCTTGGACAAAAACATATGCCCTGCTGGGTGGTCCTGGAGATGGGGGCAGGAAAAGTTTATGGTCAATCCTCATGCATATTTCTTTTTCACGCAGAAGTGCTGAATATCCCAAGACTACTCGCTGAAAGAATAGATTTCTTTTACACAAGCTGTCATGCTGGTGTGCCTACAGGACAACCCACAATCACTGTGTCATGTGCTAAGTGTCAGTGTCTGCCAGATTGTCACATGAGGATCCATCAGCACAAATAAACTCTCCTTCCATTATCCTGGAGATCCTAGTGTAAGGTCAGATGTTTGCATGAAAATAACCTTTACTGCCTTCCCTAATTCTCCTGATATGATAACAGTAAATCAGCATTTGGGAGTGGTTGATCCACGTTCAGTTTGATGCAATAGAAAAGGACAGAAATGAAAGTGAGAAGCTGGATTAGCAGGCTAAAAGAACTTTTGCACAGTTGCTCTCCCTCTGACTCTTTTGAATCATACTGTCAAGCTGATACATGCTAAAAACCTTGGAAGACATGGTCAGAAATCATAGAATCATATAATAGTTTAGGTCGGAAGAGGTCTTAAAGATCATCTCATTCCAATCCCTCTGTCTTAGGCAGGGAGCTTTCCACTTAACCAGACTGCTCAGAGCCCTATCCAGCCTACTCCAGGTATGGGAAGTCCACAACCTCTCTGGGAAACATATGACAGTGCCTCACCCCCTTTATAGTAAAGAACTTCTTCCTAATATCTGACTTAAACCTACTCTCCTTCAGTTTAAGGCCATTCACTCCTGTCTTATCACTACGTGCCCTTGTAAAAAGTCCCTCTCCAGGTTTCTTGTGGCCTTGTTTAGGTAGTGGAAGGTACTATTAGCCTTTGCTTTACTAGGCTGAACAGCTCCAACTCTCAGACTGTCTTCACAGGACAGATGCTCCAGTCCAGTGAACAATTTAGTGACTGTAGTCTGTACTAATTCCAACAGATTCATGTCCTTGTTATGCTGACCCCAGAGATGAATGCAGCACTCTGGGTGGGGTCTGACGTGAACAGTAGAGAGGCAGAATCACCTCCCTTGACCTACTGGCAACACTGCTTTGGATGCAGCTGAGGATGTGGTTGGCTCCCGGGATCCCTCACATTGCTGGGTCATGTTGACCTTCTTGTCCATGAACACCTCCAAGTCTTTCTCCCCAGGGCTGCTCTCTATCCATTCTCCGTGCTGCTAGTATTTGTACTTGGGATTGCTCCAGCTCCAGATGCAGAACCTTGTACTTGGCCTTGATGAGCTTCACAATGTGTGCACATACCGGCCTCTCAAGCTTGTCAAGGTCCCTCTGGATGGCATCCCTGCCTTCCAGCTTGCTGACCTTACCACACAGCTTGGTGTTGTCAGCAAACTTGTTGAGGGATCCCAGTGCCAAACTTATTTTAGGGTCAAATCTGATCACTTATGCAACAGCAAAATAGAGTCTGCTACAGGAGTAACAGGCAACTTATAAATGTACTTTTATTTGGTCATCTCAGATAAGCATGCTTGTGCCCAGGGTAAGAAATACTGTGCCAAGTCACTTTTGGTGCTATGGAACACATCTCAGAAATATCAGGGCATGTGAAGTTTAGTCAAAAGAAACCCCCTAATTGGGTAAGGAAGGAGAGTTGGATCTCGTAGATTGGCTTGCAAAAAATAGGAAGCCAAAGTAATTGTCCTTTAAGGACCTGCCCTGGCTCCATTTCACAATGTTTTACAAATTTAAACTTAAAAAACCCCACAAACAACAACAACAACCACCAAAAAACCAAACCAAACCAAACCAAACCAAAAAAAACCCCACAACCGAAAACATCAACCCAAACAAAACAAACCTGCTACAAAAATATAGCTGCTACAAAGTTAGTTAATACGCTGCTGGTCTTTTCACATAGATTGGCTGAAAATGCTGCAAGGCAAAAGTAACAACAAAGATGTGCACCCCTTCTCTTCCTGTTCACCCTAATGAGGTGTGAACTCAAAGGGCCCTGTATGCCATTTAAATGTTACCATTAAGTCTCAGCTTTTCCTTTTTTTTTTTTTTTTCTTCCCCCCCCCATTAAAAACAATGACGTTACAGTTCTTTAGCAATCCAGTGGATTGAGAGAAACAAGGGTGTGGAGGAAGAATTTGCACTTTGCTCTATTATTAAGGAGATTTGAAGAGCTGAATGCTCTTCTATGGAACATACACAAGATTTTCCATCTTTCAGTGTTTCACTTTTCTCCTAATCTTTTCAATCTTTTCATTTGTTTTGGTGATGATGTGATGATATGGTTGAGTGGTGATGTTGTGATAGTGTTTCTGCCATATCTTAATAGAGGAAAAGGTCTAAGCAGATAAAAGTACATAGTATGAGACTATTAATTAGGCAGGGAGAAATGCAGTGCATCAGGATTCTGCAGTTGTTTTCCTGGACAAGGAAAGGGAGACTTCCTGGAGATTAAAACTGTATGTGCCATATTTCCTTTTCAAAAGGAAATTATCCAAAATAAAAAATCTGATTTACTTAAACAACTTTGTTACTTCTTACAGAAATCACAGAATTTTAGAAATAACTTAATGGAATCTGCATGAATTCTTTCCTAATATGCCAGAACAGGGCAGGAAGCAACTGGCTCTTGACCCTGCCACAGCGGGTGGGAACTCCAGGCTTTACCTGGCAACACAGGGAATTACTGACATTAGCTTCTGCAAGCCTCCGACCAGTACGCCCCATCTCTTTGCCCAGTGCATTTCACCCTGGACTGCAGAGTGCTTGCCTGGGGGAAGCAGCAGAAGGAATCATTTTGCCGTTGCCAAAATGAGAGTTATAATTCTCCTAGTTGCTAGGAGACTGTGCAGGAGACTCGGCGGGACTGGGGTCCTGTAAAGAGCAGCATGGCAAAAGTATGAACTTCCAGAAGTAATGAGCAAGTGTTGTGCACATGTGCAAATCATGGAGTTTTCACGGTGCCCTTCTCAGACAAACCTGAAAGGGTTGTTTCAGGAATAGGAAGCAGCAACTTTTTACTACAGTGGCCTTTCTATGAAAAGTGGGAAGCTCCTACTTGAAAGCTGGTGGGGTAAGAGCATTTTTTCACATGTGCAAAATGATGTATTCATCCAAAGCTAGGTGGTTTTCTCAGCTGTCCTGTTATGAATAAGAATGGCTTATGCCATTCCACACAGTCGAACTCTACTGAGATCCTGCCTACCACATTGTTGCTTTTTGATCCTTGTTTGTTTGGTCTATCCCATGACTGGACTACTTCACAGACTGGACTGTTGACAGACCACCGATACACCCCTTTCACTTATTTAATTTTCCTGTCCTGTCAGGTAGTAAGCAAACCTTGAAAACACTGAGATTTTTAAAAAGTAAATTTACATCAGCATCTTCAAAAATAGCATGTCTTGAAACATTTGATATTTCTCACAAATTCTGTTATTAAGATGTCAAAGAATTCTTTGTTACTTGTTTTAGTGGAAATTTTGCAAGTGCATCTTCCTTAACATTGCTATCTACTCATATACAGATGAGTAACTGACTTGGTAACAATTATCCATGGAAAAAAACTATTTACAGTCTTTTCCTGTTTTATGCATCCTGAGCGTTAAAAAGAATCAAGTATATAGACATTAAAACCTGAGAAAACAAAACAAAAAAATCCAGAATAAACTGAACTTAATGTCAGCCTGTTACAAAATATATGAGCTACATTGGTTAAATTTATGGAGAAGAAATCCATAATCAACACATATTAATGTTATGGAACTAAGAAATCCAAAGCAATGGAAATGATACATAACACAATTTTTGAAATTAAAAATGTGTTCACAAAAATTGCTTATGACCGTCTAGGTTTAAACTAAACTGATAAAGTATGACAACTTCATGCAATACACTTTTTCTTTCTAAAGGACTTATATACTTATATGTTTCTCAGTGACATTATTTATGTAATTTGATATAATATAAATCAATTTAGCAATTGTCGGCTAAATCAGATGCAGATTTAGGCTTATTAAATATACAGACGCAATAAAAACAACCAACCAACGAACAAAACAGAGAAAGCTGAAAGGAGTTATGGGATTGCCTGCCAAAAATTGAATCTTTGTCAGCAATCACAACACCAACACCAAAATCCAACAAAAGGAGGAATAAAACCCCAAACAAAACAAAACAAAACAAACCCCTCAAAACCTAAATGAAATATTGATAAAGTTCTTGTAAAACCTCTGTTAAGCCCTGATGACTAGTACGAATTTTTAATTGTGTACACCTTTCAAAAATAAAACTTTCATTCACTTTCAACACTATGAAAAAAGGGAAAACATTTAAAATGTAAAAATCAACACCTGCAGATTCTTTTTGTCACAGAGAAAGGTCAGGTCTCCATTCAACTGACTAGCTGATGTAAACTTTTCAAAATCTGCCACACATAGCATGAACAATAATTTCCCCTGCTCACTGAACAGGTAAATTCATAATTCATCTTTTCTAAGTTTGAATTCTTTGTAAAAGGATCAGAAAAGTAAAGACAAATTCTGAAAAAATAAAGTAGAACTCTACAGTGATTGGTCTTAAGTCTGAAAGCTTATATTTCAAATTTTTTTCCCTATTTCATGGAAATTTCTGCTTAATTTTAAGAGTAGACTGCATTTTTAGATGCTTAAACTATATTTCTTTAAGCAAACAAAAGAAAATTAACTTCCTGAGAGGCCCCATACTCCCAGAAATCGTCTCGAAGTAATTATGAAGATTCTTTACAGTTTGTACTTGCCAATTTTTAACAGGAAGGAATGTATTTGTTATCTGATTGATTAAAACTCTTTGTACACTTTACCTCATGCAGTTTTATTTATTTAATTGTAAGTGCTTTAATTGTGGAGGAAGTTTTAGGTGTGAAATCCTTCCTCTGTGAGGTTGCCTTACTGCCGTCGGGTTTGGACTGGAGAGCAATTCCTCTGGAGTGGAGTTAATCCTATGGGGAACGAGCAGTGTGATGTGATAGCCTATCAAAGGTGGCACCCGAAACCACGAAATTACACAACTTGTGTGCAAAAACACTTCAGGAAAAAAAAAAAAGAAAAAAAAAGAAAAAAAAAAAAAGGCGCAAAGAACAGTACTCGTCAAGAGTGGCCTGAGAAGGCTAAACTAGAGCATTATTCGTCCCTCACCTGCAAAATCCCGCAGCGGCCCCGCTGCGCGTGGCAGCCGCCAGGCGGAAACGGAGAGCCGCGCTTCCCGAGCCGGCGGAGGAGCGCAGGGAGACATGGAGATGAAGGAAGCGGAGGAGGAGGAGCAGCCCGCGGTCGGAGCTGGAAGGAGGCTGGGGTGGCCCGGCCGCTCCGCTCCGCACTCTCATGCAGGGAGGAGGAATGCGGACAAGGACGCGCAGGGCGTCCCTGCCGTAAAAATACACGTCTATACGAGTGTGGATGTATAAGAGTTTAAGCTTTGGGCTGGGGGGAAGGAATTATTGGGCCGAATTCAAGTCAGACTCCACTGAAACGTGCTCTCCAGCCTGGCAGCTCAAAAGAGGAAAGGAGACCGGGAAGTGAGTAAGAGGAGGAGAAGGAGCGCTCTGCCCACAGGCTGTGACTTTAACGCCTTTTTCCTCTCTCACTCCAAGAATTTTCATCCCGTTCGGTGTCAGGCAAGAAGCTGGCAATAAAATAAATCGAAAACAAAGCTAATAGCCAACCTGACTAAAAGAATAAGAATAAGAATAAATAAGAATAAATAAGAATAAATAAGAATAAATAAGAATAAATAAGAATCCCCCCCTCTTCCCCTAAGAAATCCCCCAAAACATTCCAAGACAGCAACAGCAAACAAAACAAAACAAAACAAAACAAAAAACCCAGACACAAATAAAAGGTAGAAGGCCATTTCTGGGGGGAAATAAATAAATAAATAAATATTAAGTACCTTGAACAACAACAAAACCCAACCAATCAACCAGCCAGCCAAAAACCCAAACCAAATCAAAACACTCAACAAACAAACAAAGCCCAAAAAGCAACCCCACCAAAAACCTAAACCCCCCCCCAACCTGAAAAACCCTCTGAAAGATAACCCCCCCCAAACAAACAAACAAACAAAAAAAACCCAAAACCACAAACAAAACAAAACAAAACAACAAAAAAACCAAACCAACACACCAACAAAACCCCAAACTGAAAAAATTGAGTTGAATCCTGGAAAACATGAAGCCAAAGGCTGAGCGGTGTGTTGTAGATTTCAAGATCTCATTTATTTATTCCAATACACCACAATGGTGTATTGTATTAAATACACCATTGTATTGTACATGGTGTTTATGTGATTTGTATTTTTACATATATATATATAATACACACACACACACACACACACACACACACACACACACACATATATATATATATATATATATATATAAAATTTTTAACCCAATTGACTCTTCTTTTGTAATTCCTCCAGGCTGAGATTGTGTCTCTGTGGTTTCAAAGTGGATGTTATACCCTGTTCTTAAATGCTGATAACACTTCTCCTTTACAGGATAAGATACAAGTGGTGGATTTTTTGTATTTGCACTTTTTTTTTTTTTTTTTTTTTTTTTTTTTTTTTTTTTTTGGCAGCTTTTTGTATGTGGGTCACACTTTTATGCCAGAAATCAGTTGATGAGAGTTTGCATCCAAAAGTGCTAAACTTGACATATTTCCTGCTTCAAGTTTCCCCCCCTCCCCCCTTTTCTCTGGCAGACAACTATCAGTTAAATGCTGGAAAGGATTAATGCAAATGCTGCTTTATTGGTAACCAGCAGACAGGTCTTTCCCTCTTTCTTATTGCTGTAGAAATTGCTTCCTTACTCACATTTTAATATAATATTTTCTCTCTGGCTGTTTTAGCGGTTTCGGTAGTTAATGGATTCCAGTCTGAATGTATCTTATGGAGGAAATGGTATTGCTGCTGTGTATCGTCTGCTCGATATATTGTTTGGAGGCTTGTGCTGGTCTCTTTCACGCTGTATGCAGGATGCAGTGTTAGGGTGGCATTTCTGACTTGTTTTTTAAAGTTACTCCGGAGGGCTTCCTTTTGTTCCTTCCTCCCCCCACCCCTCCTTTTTTCGCTGCCGTTTTGTTGTAGGACCTGTGTGTGTATTTTAATTCATTCCTTTCTCTTGCGTGTCTGTTTGTATGTGTGTGTGCGTGTGTGTCTGTCTGCTTTCCCTCTTGTCCTCTCTTCCCCTGTGTGTCTGGGCCACATTTTAATGCACAATATCCCATCCATTAAGTTGTGGTTGAATGCGGAGTGTGTGAGGACTTGGCAGCTCTCAGGTTGAAGGGGGCGGGGAAGGCAGTTTCGACTCTGACACAAGATGCCGATGTGGCGTGATCTGAATTATTATTAGTTCTGCGAACATAGCCATCTTCTCCTCCCGCTGCTGGAAAGTGCTGCCATTGAACTTGTGACGGGACAGACAAGATTTCCAGCTTTTTTTTTTTTTTTTTTTTTTTTTTTTTTTTTTTTTTTTTTTTTTTCTTCCTCTTAAGTACAGTAGCTGGAAGGGAAAAGGCGCCAAAACACACACACAGGATTAACTCCTAACATTCTCTGAAGCGGTTTTGAGCTGCAACTCTTACAATTTTAATGTTGAATCACAAGAAAAAGATCAAGCACTTCTACAAGTCTAATTTAGGCAGACATTTAAATCCAGCTTCTAGATGCTGTCCCCAACCCTATCCCGATATTCTCAAAATCTGCCAAGTGATATGAACTGCCAGAAAAGAAATGCATTGGGATTTTATTTCTCATGTCATTGCTGTTTATGTCCAGGACATTTGAAATCAGCACGTGTGAATTTCTGAAGAATTTACTGTATTAGAAAAAGAGGGTTTCATGCCATTATAAGGCTGAGGATGTGACCTGCAGTGAGGACAAAAACTACACAGTTTTGTAACCCAAAATGCTGTGATTTACAGCTTTACACTTGAGGTTTGATGTTTTTATTCGCTAGTCTGGGAGTTGTGGAAAACTCAAGTGTTACGGTCCCCACCAAGACATATGAGGACAGGGGTCAAGCGCACACAACCATCATACGTAAGTGTGTCTGTTTAGAGTAAATAGTTTATTTCTTTTCTTTTGATGCACACTTTCTATCTGATCATACATACACATAGTTTATATACAGTATATGCTTCTTCCTATCACTCAAAGTCAAGTAAAAAATGCTAGTAATTATTATGATGCATAATTTTATTGTTATGATACTGTACTGGCTTAGAAGTTGTACTAACTGTTGTTTATATTTTAAATAAAAAACAGAACCTAAAATTCAGTCTCATGTGAAACATATCAAGGCCCCATAAATCAATATATTATCGTCTGCTTATTTAAGTATTTATGTGTTTTCCCCCCTGATTTTCTGTGCATATTCATATGTTTATACAAACATATATGTCTCCATGCACGGACAATATTCCGGGACAGAAAAAAATCTGTCCAAGGCTCTGATTATGCCAAAGACACAAAGCTTTACTTTATAGGTTAATATGATTGTACAAGAAGACTTGCAAGGCACCATGACCACTCATACAGGTAGAACCATCATCAGGTAAAAATATAATATAATTAAGATAACATAACATATAACATAACATAGCATAACATAACATAACATAACTCGATTATTTGTTACTCATAAATGACATAAACTGTGCTTCTTATTATTTATGTATATATTCAAGTAATGGACACTTGTGTTAATGACATCTTCTAACAGAGCGTCAAAAAGGAGACAATGGTATTATGAAACTAGATAAAAAAACTTGTGTTTTGGATCATAGAGACCTCTTGCATAAGAGTTTTGGTGCTAATTTTCAGATATTCCATACTATAATGAAAAGTCATATGCCAGAATCAGGTATTTCTGATTTCTATAAAGAGACTGATGGAATTTTCATGAAAACTTGATTTCTTAGAAGCTCAGTATGTGTATATTTGGATATTTGACCAAACTGCCCACATTTATTCTGAGATAATCTTAGATTTCACACTTCAGTGCTAGTGATTCCTTTCTTTTTGTTCCATTAACAATAGTGTTGTGATCCAAATCTTAATTTGAGCAATTGTCCAGCCAAAGGACAGCAGCTGAAATTCTTGTCTAGGTGGGATATAAGTGGTCTAAATGGACTTCCCACTTTTAAACGTTATTATCTCTGAAGTCTGATGGCAGTGCCACTTTGCAGAATCTAGTGAAATTTGTGAGCATGGTTTCTTGAGGGAGAGGGAGAAAAGAAATGCTTTCAGTGCAAGTTTGGCATAGCAGGGTCTGCACGGCTGTCAGAGAACTGCCCTGGAGAACTAAGATGGGTGGAGGAGAGTGAGCCCATCTGCCCATGGTGTCAATACCCTTTTGTGATTCTTTCCTATGAGAAGAGCATCTCAGATCATGTAGTGTGGGCAGTGGATGTCCTCCCATCCCAACCACCCTGCCAGAGTTAGATGGGAGGTGGGGGGAGTGTGAGAGCAATTCCCCAGTCTGGAGAATGCAGGCTCTGGATGAGGGCAACTCGCTCGCAGCTTTGGTATCTGCCACTAATCTGACTAATGTGAAAGGTGCCTTTTCTTCCTGAATGTACATTTTTGTCACAAGAAGGTTTCTAGCAGCCTTGTGCCGGTGCCCAGCTGTGTGTGTGTCCAAGCAGTGTTATCAGTTCTCATGTTGCATCCCACCTGAGAGCAGGATCCCGTAGACCAGCCTGGCGCTGTGCAGTCCATGGGTTAGAATTAGTGTTAGAGAACAGCTTTCAGTGTCTCTCATCAGGAAGGTCAGATAGTGACTTTTATTTTCTTAATTGCCCGCATTGAAATCCTAGCTGAACTTCCAAATACAGCATGAGGTTGGCATAGCTCTGGCAGTGAAGACAAAAAGCAATTGTCCTCCAGCCTGGAGCTGCAAGGGTAGAGAACTTGCAGCATAAACAGGGATTTTTGTGTGGGGGGATGGAGAGAAGGGTCTTTGGGGAGGTGGAGGAATTAATGTGAGCCAGAATTTGAAGGCAATTGAACCACTTTCTCACAAGGTGTCCCTGCCTGCCAAGGGCCAGCCAGTGTGCCTGGTGTGTCCTTGCTGCTTATTTCTTCAGCTTAACCCAGTTATCACATACTCTTTTTAACATACCTCTACAGCATAATTATGGAGACTTATAGTTTCTTACAATTTTAATGTAGTTCTTTATCCATTCTGAAAAGAATCTTTAGTTTGCTTTTCTGTGAAAGGAGCCAAGGGGTTGGGGTGGGATGGAGGAGGATGGGGGTATAGGAAGCTGCACACGTGTGTTTCTGAGGAGGGTTCTCCCAGGACAAAGCCTTTCTCCTTTACAGGTTCCCATCGGGATTAACCAGGAGCAATAGAGCCAAAAACTGTGTTGAGTGCGCAGTACAACCTGCTTTCTGCCACATGCTGGGAGTGTTTGGGTCAAACCTGTGGGTAAACCCATGGCAACTGTACCATGCCTGCCATGCCTTATAGATCACGCAGAAGACAAAATACTGCTTGAGCCATGCTGGCTGGGCAGTTCCATTTTCTCTGAGATGCTTTCATGTGATAGGCCTGTACAATCCTGGCCAGAAAACTGGCTCTGGGGGTGGGGGTGTCTGGGCTTTGCCTGGTCTGCAGCAGGCAGAACTGAGGGATTATTGCTATTCTGGGGGACACTGGCACAGGCTGCAGGGTTGTTTGTGCTCATCTCCCATGTTTTGTAGAGATGCAAACCCACCCACAGCCAGTTCTTGTGGGGATGCAAACACAATCTCACACTGAGTCCACATCCCTTGCAGTAGCAAATGATGTAGAAAGTGATTGGTTTCTCCCTGCCCTTTCCTTGCTGCATTTGTTTTTTTCCTGCTTGCTAGACTTCCAGACAGTTCTTGCTTTTAGTGCGCAGAACCAGTGCAAACGCAATCCCCTGGCCAGATTGTGGAGTGGAGTGGGGCCTCCTGCAAGCCCTGCCTGGGAAGAGGGAGAGTTCTCACATCTATGCAGCTCACAGGGGCAGCTATGTTGATGTGGTGTTATAGATTTGGTTAGGTTGCCTTGATCCTTATGGAGGGATGAAAGTGATAAAGGGGATGGAGGAGAGCTATTGTCATTTTAAATGAGGTCCGAAATAATGGCTTGTTGGGTAAGAGTTCAAGTACTCAAAGAGGTGTGTTCAAGGACATCAGGGCATTTATACCAGGAGGAATGTCTTTTATGGTAAATTAACCCCAGTTAAATAGAATACTTTTTCGAAGGGAAACTCCATAGTTTAAAGCTGGCAAAATCAGCTTTTTGTTATGTCTGGGTAGAGGGAAAAACAATAGGATTTCAGGGGTATTTTACACCAGATATAAAAATTAGTTTTGCTAAATATGGTTAACCCCGAGTTTGCATCACTTGTCTGCCTAAATGTACGTCCTTTAACTTGTCACTTATCATACAGTCTGTAGAAGAGAAGATGCACAACGGTTGTTTGAACCCTGCAAATCTCAGGGAGCTGGGCAAGAGCAGCCAGCCAGAAACCTAGCTCTGGGGATGCAGCACGGATTCTGCAAGGGTTACTGCGTTGGACTCTTGCTGTTTCCTTTCACACTACCTGTCTTGTACGGGGTCTCTCCTTCCCCCACTCACCCCTCTGCGTCCTTTGCTTTGTAAATTTGTGGGAATTGCAGCTGGTAGCCTTGGCAAGCTCCCCTCATTAAGAGCCCTCTTTGAAAATGGGCTGTGTTTGAGCATTTCCCTAATGAGGACAGGACGGGGTTAAAAAGTGACCATTTCATGGTTGACTTGAACCTGCTTACTTTCCTTGATGTGTCGTTGTGAAATGCCTGACGTGAATAAACTCTCACTTTGGGCAAGGAGGAAGTCAGCGGTCCCTCCGGGACGCCGCCGGGGCTGCGCAAGGGCAGCGGGAGGGAGCGGCGGGGGCGCTGGGCCGCCCCTGCCCGCAGCGGCGGTGCTGGGGGTGGGGGCCGCACGCACCGGAGCTGGGCACGGCATCGCAGCACGCCTCTCACGAGCAGAAATAAGTTTCGCTCACTCTTTCGCCCCCCGCTTTCCCAGCACCCCTGGTTAAGGCTACCCCCGGAGAGTGAAACCAGACCCCGGCACCCTGTTGCCGCCCGGGAACCGGGACCCCTTCTCCAACTCCTGCCGCAGCCCGCGGGGGCGGGAGGATCAGTCACCGGCGGTGCGGGACAGGCTCCCCCGGTTTGGGGGGGGTCGGCGGAGGGGGCTGCCCTCCCCCGTGTCCACCGCGGAGCCCCGCCGCAGCTGGCAAAGTCGTACCCCGAAAGAAGAAAAAGAACCCTCTCGCAGATGGCAGCCCACCCCCCTCCCCCAACCCCATCCCCCTCCCTTTCGCCCCCGCAACTTTCTCCCACCAGAAGAGCGGGAAAATGAGGGAGGGATGTTTGCGAAACGTGCTCGTTCCTTCTGCAGCGCTCGATGGTAATGAATGCAGAGGGAGGGCAGAGGAAGGGGATCTGGTGGAGAAGGAATGTGTTTGCAGGAGGAGGAGTGTAAGCGGTGATTGTGTAATTAAATAATTAAAACAAAAATACTTAAGTCTCATTTGGGGAGAGAGCTGGAATAGGGTCCACAGGGTGTAACCGATGATTTTTTCAACTTCCAAGTTTTGCAGTCAGGGGCAGCGTGGGGGGTGGCACTGACGGACCCGTTGAGAGCAAATCGGGTGGGAGCGCCAGGGAGAGATTTATCGTTTGAATTTTCAGGAGATAATTTTTGTTACGGTGGCCGTTTGGAAAGCAGCCTCCCGTCATTACCCGCAGAGCGAGGACGGGCTGGCGAGCAGAGGTTGCCGGAGGATCCCGCAGGCCTCACCGCCGGCTCTGCCCGCCCGAGCGCGCCCCCGCCTCGGCGCGCCCCCGCGGCACAGTCCCGACCGCCCGGCGGAGTTTCGCCTGCCATCGCTGTCCGGGAGCCTCCTGCTCGGCTCTGGGCTATAACCTTGAACTTTCGAAAGCGTGGTGACACTGTCGTGTTATTACGGCAGCACCACCAACTTCTGAAAAAAGAAAAACACCCCCCACGGCCCCCTCAAAAAAGAGAAAGGGAGGGGGGGGAAAAAAAAAAAAGTCAAAAGAAAAAAGGATTAAAAAAAAAAAAAAGCCAAACAACAAAAAAATCCTCCCGCCCACCCCCCCACCCCCCCGAGTCCTTCCCCCCTCATCTGCAAAACAACCAGCAGCAGCAGCAAAAGCAAGATTCCTGCGCCGCCGACTACAAGAGGGTTAAAAGTGTAGATTGGATTTCACCCCGGGAAATCTAGCACACGGAGTGAACTTGAATCTTTGGCTATTTAAGGAGGACTGGGGTTTGTTGTGAAGTTGTGGTGATCCAGAACAGAGCCCCGTCCTGATTGATTTCATCTTCCTTGAGTCTCAGATGACTGTAAAATGAATAGATAAAATTATTCTTTTTTGAGGCTTTTCTTAGGGTCTCTCCGGGCAGCGTGTTCTCAAAGCGAAGTCATGATGTATTCTCCAATCTGTCTCACTCAGGTATAGACGCTTTTATTTAATTTATTTGTTAATTTATTTATTTTCACGTGTTTGTTGGTTGGTGGTGTTTTTTTTTTTTTTTTTTTAATTTTTATATGTATGTGGGTTGTTAATGAGTCATTGCTAGTAGTCATAACGGGTTAAAGCACAGTCGTAACTGCTTGTCAGATCCAAACTCCTCTCTCAGGAGTGAATATTAGAGAATAAACTGTACCACGCCATTGTTTTGGGGAGATCCATTCAAAGTGTCACCCATAGACAAATACTGTTAATTGTTGGTGCATAAGAAGTCAAAGGTTAACAAAGTAGAAATTAGCATAATTATGCTAAAGAAACGTGTTTGAGAAGTATTGATTTGGTTGGAATCAAACGACTTGCACTCTTTTCAGCTCGCCTGTTTACATACAGCCTAATGAAAGGTTTGAAAGGAAAAGTGCTTTTTTTTGACAAAACACGACCACTGGACACTGAGAAGTAATCCTGTCTTATGCTTAATTAATAATATGCAGGCTGCCAACAATGAGGGAGATGGGAGCGGGGATGACCAAGCTCTGCAGTGTTTTCTCGTTCGGTTATACAAGGGCACGGTGTTTTCCTCCTCCCCGCTAAATTGTGGTGCTGGCGGAGGAGCGTGCCCTCTCCCCAGCACGGGGAAAGACCGATCCTTTTTTTACAACCGCGCTTGCGGTTGCTTTTCGATCCCGAGCGGCGGCTGTCACCGGGACGGCGGAAGGGGAGCGGCGGTCGGCGCGGTGCGCTGCGGGGCCACGGAGCGGGGCGCGGAGGGCGGGGGGCAGCGACAGCGCGGCGGGCGGGGGCAGTCCGAGCGGGGGTCCCCGCCGCGGCAAAACTCAGATTTTGAAACCTGAGGGGCTTGGGGAGCATGTTTCGGAAGTTTTCTGGGTGTCCCTGGAGCGTCCTCGCCAGGCGTACGGTATCGGCGAGCGGGCGCCGGGGCACCGGAGCCGGTTTCATACGGTAAACCTGGTCAGCAAAGCCTGGGGATAGTTTTCAGCTTTCAAAAAGTCTGTTTTAGGAGGATGTGATGTAAACAGATTAAGCGATAACTGCTTGCTCCCACATTGGTGCAGCAAACAGCTAAAGAAGCAGAAAAGTGCGAAAGTAAGGTCTGCTGCAAGGCTGCTACAGAGAGGCCAACCATGCACATACAGTTGTACCGTGAATAAATGTGATTTAAGTTATTCCGCAGTTACAAACCATTGTAATTAGAAAGGACTAAAGTATTCATAAATTGCGATTGAAGATGGAAACAATGATAAGGCTTATTCAGTGATTGGACACAGTCCTGCAGTCTTTTGGCTGACACATTTTTTATTGTTTATATTTTGTTTGGCATCTAAGTGTGATTGACTTAGATATGGATGTTTTCAGTGATTTGCAGTGGAATAAAGCTGGAAAAAAGTGTTATTGAGATATTTCTTCTCCAAAAGAGAAACATAGGAGGCATTTTGTGTAACAGGTATGCACATGCTTGCAGCTACACACATAGAAATAATTACTTAACATGGAATCTGTGGTTACAAAAATTAATTCTGTGTAGGCTGTCCAGCGTGTGAAATTATTGACAGGCAATAAGATCTCTGCATCAGAATACAAACCTGAGAGTATAACTTCAGAAAGCAGTTTTTGCATTTGAGATACAAATTTTCACAACTACCTCTTTTACTGTGGTAATTAATCTTGTTTAGAAAGCTAATGACTTTTTTTCCCCTCTTTTCTTTTCTTTTCTTTTCTTTTCTTTTCTTTTCTTTTCTTTTCTTTTCTTTTCTTTTCTTTTCTTTTCTTTTCTTTTCTTTTCTTTTCTTTTCTTTTCTTTTCTTTTCTTTTCTTTTCTTTTCTTTTCTTTTCTTTTCTTTTCTTTTCTTTTCTTTTCTTTTCTTTTCTTTTCTTTTCTTTTTTCCCATTATGTTTTCTTTTTGGACTCATTGATGTAATAGATTTCCTCATTCTTTACAAATTTATGTTAAAATGCTGCACTCAGGTGTATGCAAAAATACTATATTGTACTTCTACTGCTGTTAACCCAAGAAAGCAGTTCCTGGCTTTTGTGCATTGATACTTTCTCCACAATATATTACAATATACCATGCAGAGACAGTTCCCATTTGGTGATACATACATGGGACGTAGTTGCAGCAAACTGATTTTAGTTTGGATTTTTTTCCTACCTGCTTGGAATGATAAGAGCAGTTTATAAATATTTTTTTCTCTACATAGGTTAAAAATTAAAACAACACAAGCAATGAGAACTTATACTTTGCACTCTTTATTTGTTTAAAGCAAAAAATTGATTCATCTCACTTTGAGTTACAACTGCATTAAAGTATTACTGCCAAAATTGTTCTTTTTATTGCATTCTCTATCTCTAGAACACTTGCAATGGACATTGACTGTGTTAGTATATGTTCAGAAGGAAATATTTTGGTAAAAGTAAACACAGAACACCTGCTTGGACAGAGCTACTTATGAAAGTGGCAGTTCCATTTGTGCCGAGACGGCGCTGAAGCATGTTTTAATAACACGTCTAAAATCCAAAGTACAGCTTTAAGACAAACCTTGGCAATTTGAGTGTTACTCATCACACTTACAATAAAACTTTGGTGGGTGAAAATAACTCCAAAGTAGAAGAAAACTTACCAAATGCAATTTAATTTTGGGGCCTCCCTTCCTCTCTTTCCCATATACCTCTTTCTCTATGTTTTGGATTGAGTGGAAACTGCATTTATCTGTCTTGATGAGGCATGAATAGCATGGAGTTACTGCATGCCTTTTAGTGCATGCACTCTTGTGATATTTTTGCCATGGTTTATTATGTTACAGTAGTCCAAAATCTCAGAATATGTAATATTTTCTTTTGCTCCTATATGTTTTTTCACTAGCCATGAGAAAATCCTTGCAGGGAACTTGAGTAGATTAAGTTTTCTATATAAAATTTCCATACTTCTGCCTGATGTACTTATTGTACAGTCCTCACTTTGAACTTTCATGGACTGATGCAAAGTTTAATAGCGAAAGATAAGAGAAGAGCACTGCATAGTCTCTTTATCTTTTCAATAAAGAAAACCTGGCCTGTCGTCATTTGATGACTGCTATTTTTTCCTTCCTTTACAAGCTACATAGATGTTATATAGTAACTTCCATTTTAATTTAAATTGCCAGTGCAGAATGGTTCACCTGAGCTATTTGACATGAGATTTAAAAATCTTACCTTTATAAATCACTTCATTGCAAGAGCAACTGTGACGCAAAAGCAAGTACCACATAAAAGCAAAAAATAATTCACTATTGTCTATATGAATATTAAGGAGGAGAAATTCTGTAGCTATCTTTTTAGGAGATTTGGTGGAGAATGTGTGTGATTAATTGCAAATGTCCATTTAAGATCATTTTATGGGCACTTCCCCATGTCAAGTAGTATTTTTATTGGAAAATACTCCAGATGCACAATGAATAGCTCAAAAAATCTGGTGAAATTGTTTTCAAACAGGATGTTTGCTGTGTTTCTCCTCTACACTTTTCACTTACATTTATATCTTTAGGACTTAACAATACTGTGAAAGAAAAACCTGAATACAGTTTTTAAAAGGTTGGATGTTTTTGGGGTCTTTTCTCCCACTTTTTGAAAGGGAAACATTCAACTACTATAGACTGTAATTTAAACAGTGAAATTCTCTATAAAATTTTCATAAATATAAAATGCTATATAAGTTATTATTGTTAATACTATATACATTATCTCAAGGCATAGTCTAGCTAACATAATTTATGATGCTCTTCTTCAAAAATTAAAGCTAGATGTGAAGTATTCTACTAGTGTGAAATATGTCCATGTTTATTTTATTGCCATTTTAAGTTATAAATTGCAAAGCCTGTTTATATGTAGGGGAAATCACTGTATTGAAACAAAAATTAATTTCTCCCAAAGCACTTCAGCCACCTGCCTTCACCCCACCTTTAGCCCCAGCTGTTAAAATTTTCAAAATCTGTAATAAATCTGTTTTATCCAGACTAAAATGAATTGTGAGGATTTAACACTTTATGCTTCCATTAATTAAAAAAAGTATATTTTATTTGAATACTTCAGTTAAGATGACTTCTGCAGGATTAAAAATAAACTTTCTTTAGAAGTTATAACTGAAAGGAAAAAAAAGCATGGCATCAGAATACATATGAAGATAGGGAAGTCTTATCATGGGCTGTGGTTGCTCAGAGCAGTACTGCCTTCCCACACAAAGAACAGATTGTGGTTTAACTCTTTCCACAGCCTAGTTTTATGTGCCAGTATAGTACCAGAATTGTTCAAATCTGTTCTGCAAACTACTAATCAGTTTAATTGTTGCCTTTGCAGGTCTTGTCAAGCATCAAGCATGTAATAAAATTGTTTATGTCCTGAAGTATCTTCCTATATTTCTTCTTTGTTCTTCTTTTTTCCTTTCCTCCCCCCCTTTGCTTAATATTTCTTTTTTCCTATGAAGACAATGCGATTGTAGGTAAACTGCTTGTAACTTTTGTTTTGTTTTCTGTTGTTTTCTGATTGATTTAAGGATGGTTAGGAAAGAGAGGTAACTAGATCTAGTGAGTTTTGCAAGATTCAGGAGATTTTAAGTTTTTTTTAAAATTCAGAGATTTAAGTATGGAATTCTTTGCCTGAAGCTCCTGCAATGGCAGTCTGCACTCCATAATTGAGACCATTAGTTATACTTTCATCATTTTTACCTAATGGAGTCAATCAGCCTATTGATTAAACATAATTCATTCCTTGTCTAGCAGCTTAACTAAAATAGTAGTTTGTTAATTGTATTCTTGACTATAATTGCATAAAAAAGGTTCAGTTTTAGTTTGATTACACTGTGCCACTAAGTATGATGAGCAATCTGCGTGGTATTTAAAACTAAATATTCCTGCACACAGGAAGAAAGATACCTCCCCTAAGGTCTCCCTTTCAACCTAAAATATAGTAATGTTTGATAAGCAGATTGCAGCGTTTTAAACAGCAGACTTGTTAATGGAAAGTAAGTTTTTGGGGAAGATCTATTTAGATATTAACATGGATGTGTAGGATGGTACTTTAAGCAGACAAACGAAATTAATTTAATTGCTATAGGATATGCTTATAGACAACAACTGAGCATTACCTCCTTAATACAATCCATATTGCTGTTAGGAAGAATATAATAATTTGCAGGTGAAGCCAGACAAAGGGATATTTTGAAACTGTACATAGATTGCATAGATTTCACAAAAGCAACGTTGGACCAGCGGTGGACTCATAATATCTCTTTGCCACAGCATGCAGAAACACAAAGAATGCAAAGTTTGTGCCAAGTTGCCATTTTTCATTGTACACCTCAGATTGATTTTTGAGGGGTTTAAAATAATTTCCACACTCATGTGATGAGTTAACAAATTAACTGACTCTGTGGGGCTTCAAAATCCACAGTAGAACTGCTGGAAGGACATAAATGTAATTTTTGTTCTCACCTTCATAAAGTCTTAATTTTACAGAGTTTGGGGGTGGTGGGAGGGAAGCGAGAAGAGCTGAAAGTACAGAAGTTTCTTTTCAGGATTTTTATATGACATGTTGTGTCTTTTGCCGGCTTTTCCTTACTGTATACTAGTTTCTCTAGTTACCACCACTGGAATGGTGCTCTTTCAGTGCTGGAATGTTGGATGTTTGATAAGAAAATGGATCAAGTTTAATGGCGCATGCTCTTTGTGCCACCAGCAGTCTCTTGCTGAGAGCATGCTCCAAAAGCGGGAACTGTGTGGCATTGCACTGAGCATGTATATGCTTTGTGTTTCTGTGCCACAGAGAAGAGAAATGAACTGTGGCATTTGCCTCAGCCTTCTGAACGTTTCTGCTCAGATTTTTTAAAACCGTGTAGTGTCCTCTTTGCGCAATGGTAGTTTTCTTGATGTTAGCTGTTCATGCAAATATTTAAATGTTAGGAACAAAACATCTCTGTAGCATCTCTTAAATTATGTTGTCTCTGCAGCATTGTGGGATGAAGTGATGGGAGGAGTACAAAATAAAATTTTCACATGGTTCTTTCAAAGAATGAAATATAGGAAAAATGTGATTCTCTGTGTAATTTTTGTCTGTTGCCTGACAACAGTAATTATTTCAAAAAAGGTGTTATGCAGATATTTACGTGTTTAAGCGTTTATTCTCTTCAGCTTGTATTTCACTAAGGATGAAATTTCAGAAATGTTTCTTGATACTGCTTTGGTAGTGAGAACTTGCTGACTTGAGTTTTCTTGTTCTCTTCTTTTTTTTTCCTTCACTTCTTTCCACAGGATGAATTTCACCCGTTCATTGAGGCACTTCTTCCACATGTCCGTGCAATTGCCTATACTTGGTTCAATCTTCAGGCTCGAAAACGCAAGTACTTTAAAAAACATGAGAAACGAATGTCAAAGGATGAGGAAAGAGCAGTCAAGGATGAGCTACTTAGTGAAAAGCCTGAAATTAAACAGAAGTGGGCATCCAGGCTCCTGGCCAAGCTGCGCAAAGATATTCGTCAAGAGTTCCGGGAGGATTTTGTGCTCACAGTTACTGGGAAGAAGCACCCATGCTGTGTATTGTCCAATCCTGACCAGAAGGGCAAGATTAGGAGAATCGATTGCCTGCGACAGGCTGACAAAGTCTGGCGTCTGGATCTAGTCATGGTGATCCTGTTCAAAGGCATCCCCTTGGAAAGTACAGATGGAGAACGTCTCATGAAATCCCCACATTGCACAAATCCAGCACTTTGCGTCCAGCCACATCACATAACAGTATCAGTCAAGGAGCTTGATTTGTTTTTGGCATACTACGTTCAGGAGCAAGGTAGGAAGCAGATTGTCATGTTTCTATGCTAGTATGTAGGACTCTGACTACAGATAGCCCTGTTTCCCCTGTGGGCTGGCTTCTAGTGAAACATTGTTCTGTGGTCTATAGATGTAATGTGGCTACATATCCATTGTAAATCAGCATGTATACGTATGTACTTAAACACACACATATTCCTGCAGACCTGTGTGACATGCATAATTGACATATGTGCCTCTTTCAAGAAAGAGACACACAACAAGGCAATACTTTCATTCCACTGAAGTTGCCTTTTATTTTTTGCGAAAAAGTGACAATACATTGTTGTGACTTCAGAAAACATTCTTGTTTTCAAGTTGTGTTTTTAAAGAAAAACAAAACAAAACAAACCTCCCCACCCCAGTACTATTAACAAAAAGATGCAGGTATATGCAATTGCACAGTTGCAATAAATATTACAAATATTTATTATTTTCTTTGTAGATATAAATAAACAATAAGTAATCCTTAAACTGATGACTCTGCTATCACCCTGAAGAACAATTGTAGACTTTCTCATACCTATGAAACAAAGCTTGAAAATACTTTATCATGGCTGTATTTCTTGTAAATTCCAGTTAGAATTGCAGCATACAATATGTAAGGTTTTATTCATATTTTACATCAATAGCTCATCTTATCTATCTGAGCTTTAAAGCAAAGATCTAGGTTGTAATACTTTGAGAAGTTTTTATGAAGAGTATATTTTCATAATCACTCTCATATACTTTTATTTGTCAGGTAATTGAAATATAGAAAATTGCAGGAGCTCTATGGAAAAGGTTCTTATACTTAGTATCACAGAATGCAAACAAAAATAAAGCTTCTGATAATCATGTGTGAGGGGGAAAAACCTATTAGACATTATATATTTCATGTATTGCATATTCAGTAAAAACACCCATAGACAAGTTCCCTAAAATTGTAAATGGCTGTGAGTAGACAAAGGTGGGGGTTTTGTTGTTGTTGTTGCTGTGGTTGGGTTTTTTTTGTTTGTTTTGTTTTGGTTTTTGTTGTTGTTGTTGTGTTTTTTTTTTTTTTCCCCCCTCTTCTTTTCTTTTCTCTCATAGTAAGTTTTCTGGAATACTTTTTCTCTGTTCGGGTAATTTTGGTTCTTTCTGGTAATTTTACCATCTTCTCAGTGTCTTTGTAATGTTTGCTGATCAGCAGTAATAATGCATTTCTTTTTTAGCCACAGATTTCAGCTAGGGAAAGATTATCTATCTGCAGATGGTGGGCCATTTCACAACTTGGCCTGGTAGTAGGTAGAAATGGCCTGCAGAAGGGCAGGTGGAAGTCTGTTATGTGATTCCTGATAAATAACTATGGGATTTAACTGGAAACAAACTGTATTTATTTTGTTAGTAACAAAAAAGTAAGGTTACATGTCTTCATTTGGTGTATGATCATTTTTTAAGAGGAGAGATGCACAATGAAAAACTTTTTTAAAGTGAATTCTCTTTTAGCATTTACTCATTCAGTTGAAGAACTGTTTTTGTGAATGTATGTATCGGGTTCTTTTTTGCTGATTATTTGTTATGAAAAAAATTGGCTTTCCCTCCCCCCCCACTACTATGTTTTTTTTTTTTTGGTTTTTTTTTTTTGTTTTGTTTTTTTTTGTTTTGTTTTGTTTTTATTTTTTTTTTTTTTTTGTCTCTCCTCAGCAGTAGACACATTCAGGTATTTTACAGCAACTTTAGGTAGCTGGTAGCTGGAATCTGGTAAATCTGATCCCAAAAAATATAAGAAGAAAGATTTCTTTGATAGCATTAAATAAAATAGCTTAATTACAAATAATTTGTTCCTTTAAACTCTTTTTTTGTGGAAAAAAATCAAATTATATTTTGAATACATATAGCAATATACGTAGCATATAGCATATATATGTATCATATAGCATATAGCAATAATTCATGGCTTACTGATTAATTCTATGGATTTACCTGTCTCTAAAAGTCAAAACTACAAAGGGAGGCAAAACAGTAAGTAGTTCTTGAGCCAAAGGAACTGGGATGAGAGTACTCTTAACACACTGTTGACTTATAAGTTGTTGAAAGGCAGTAACTTGAAGTGGGAAAAGGAATTGCAGGGCATAACTGATTTTGTTGATTTAAATGTATTGAGAATACAAGTTTTTTTACAACACTTTTGTGTAATTGGAAATGAGGAAGTTAAGCATGCATTAATGTTATAACTTTCAAAGTTACACAATGCTACTTTGAGAATATACTGAAAATGAAGCTGGCTAATTTCTATATACCAAGTCACTCTTAGAAGACCTTTTTATTTGTTGCTAACTGCATTTACTTTGTATCTGTCTTGCTGCTTTACTGTAAATCTTCCATTAACGTCTGTTGGCTCTCTTCTTGAAGAAATCATATTAAGTTGTCTGTGTTTTTTTTCCATTTTTTCAAACTTTGATTCTCTATACTCATTGAAAGCAGGTTAATTGCAGTGCTTTGTAGTGTACTTGATTAAGAGTGCCAGGCTTTGTGAAAGATACGCATGAAGTCAACCAAAAAAGCTGCATTATGCATATGTCATTTTGCTTTTTATTTATCTTTCAGAACATACAAACACGCTTAATAGCACCATGTAAAAACTAAGTGGAAACACAGAAACAATTAAATCACTGAACGAAATATGAAGAAGGAATTAGCACTTAAAATGAATAAAGGGGCCAAGTAGTTTGCTTATTTGGTTGCTTTAAAATAGAAGATTAGTGGAAAAAAAGAGGAGGAAGGATAGTTTGAGTGCCAGTGATGGTTGCCAGTGGCACCAGGATTGGCATCGGACCTTCTTTGTTTAGCCTAGGATGTCTGTGATTTGTTGGTTGGCATCCGCATTGCAGTGCAGAGTAATAGTACAATATATTGACAATTTCCAGATCTAGAAGTGTCAATAATCTTTTCAATTCTTAACAAAAAGAGCTTCTATTTCTGTGTCTGCCTTGATAGAAGAAATAAGGACTGATCTATGAAGTTCTATCATTGATGAACTTCCTCAGATGTCATTTTTCACTCATCTCAAAATTCAGCATCTTTTTTCCCCCTCTACTCACTTTCTGATATAGTCTTAAAAAAAAAGGACATAAAAGAGGATTGACATATGTTGCAATGCTGCTCCTTTGACTGAAACAGAGGAGGAAAATGTGAAGTATACACTGTGATCAATGTTTAACATCAAAATAATTCTTAATCATAACATGCTTCTATTGGGCTCTGCTTGTTGTGCATATCAGAGGCATGTGTGCGTCCCGCACATATTGTTTATAAACCCCAAACTTGAGAATGTCGTGAAACTGTTTCTATTGATAGAATTGGTTGGTTTGTTTGTTTGTTTGTTTTCCTGTCAGCATCAGAGAGTGTCTATCATTTGGTATGAAATGCATTTTAGTCCATAAGATCATTTGATGGTATTTGATTCAGCGCAGCATTTATGCTGTGTTCCCCTTGCTACAAGAACCGCCATTTTGTTTGTTGAGTGCCAGGAGAGGGGAAAAAAAAGACAGACAATGTGCTTGATGCCAATAATGGTTGCCAGTGGCACCGAGGTTGGCATCAGACCCTCTTTGTCTAGTTGCTGAATGCCTTTGATTCGTTGGTTGGCATCCGCATTGCAGTGGGCACATTGGAAAGTTTTTGACAATCAGTGAATGAAAGCTGCAGTCCTTGTTTGCTGCAACAGAACCAAAATAATATAAATTTCTCCTTCAGATAAATGTTTTACTTACACTTACGGTGACTAATTAAAAAAAAAAAGCTAATTTTTTTTCCCTAAAACATAAAATGTCTATAGCAATGTGTCTTGTCAGCAGAATTCTGAATTCCTTCATCATCTCTGCTACTTTTTTTTTTTTTTCTTCCCCCCCCCCCCCCCCCCCCCCCCCCAGTATAAATAAGATGCAAGCTTGATGTTAGGTGATTCAACATATACTGAATGAAGCATAGTGTACCTTGGGAAATGCTTTGAGAGTTTAAAGAACTGAAGCAGTGGTACATGTAAATGTTAAGATTTGTAAGTGTTTTTAGTGCCTGTGTCTCTCAGAGTACATTTCTCTGAACAGTCATGTTACTGTTTACACTCTCCTTTGTCCTTATGTAAGGGTGATATAATTGGGAGAGCCAACTTCCCAGCTGTTAATAAACTCTGGAGTCAAAGGAGGAGAGGATCTTTTAAACTATCTAAGGAGTGGGGAAGAAAATAGATACATATGTCCTTAGTCCCATAATGTTTGGGCACTCTTTGTTTTTTAACTTCTTACACCATCAAGATGCTACCGCAACTCCAACTGTGTGACTTTGTTATCAGGAAGTTGGCAAAAAGAATAAATCATTTCTTTTGGAAGTTTCCTAGACAGGTAACATTAATATTGCTTTCCAGTTAACTGCTATTATCTCTTTAATTAATAAGAAGGATTAGGAGCTCTACCCAAAGGGCTGCACAGAAGGAAGCCTGGCCTATGTGAGTCCCTGAGTTGCTAGACTGTGTCCTGTCTCTTGAGGGTTGGAGGGGGCGTGGTGCTGGGCCAGGAAAAAAAGGAAGAAAACAAGAGAAAGATGAGAGAAGAGCGAGGGGCACTGACTGGCCAAGAGGAGAATTTTTTGTGCAGGACTCCTGTGCTGGGCTGGTCCTGTGCTGGGGAGGTTGGCAGTGCCTGGCCCTGCTGTAGGTGCTTTGCCCTGCTGGGGGGGTGTGGGAGGGGGCAAGGGCACACCTGGTGTGGCATCCACACTGCTAAAAAGTGTGCTTGCAGATAACCTCAGTTGGGGTGCAGGCTGCTGCTGCCGCATCGAGCTGGAACTCTTTTGCTCTTAGCTTAATGCCAGCAAACTGGCAATATCTAGCCAAGTGGGGATATCACTTTCCCATTTCAGACAGTCCTGGCAACATGTGTTCCTTGTCTTACTTGAAAAACGTTCCCTCTTCCAGAAGGGATTTTAATTCTATTCAGACGTGGTATGTCTGAATTGCAGGAGTAGGTGGGTTTATCAATGGCTCAATCTTTTATAAAGCTTTTTGAGTTTTATGAATTTATGTCTAGAGGGAGCTCAGATTTTGAAAGAGGTCTGCATAGTAGTTTTCATGTTACATTTTAGTTTTCATTCTGTAAGTAGAGAAAATTTCTTGTGTAGTCATTCTGTTCATATTTTAAAAAGATAATAAAATTGTTTTGGTTAGTTTGCCGTGACTACATGAAATTCCACTTAAAATCATACTCAAAATAATGTTTTAAGCAATTCGTGTTTAAGTCATGTTATGGACGCATGCTTAAATATCACACCACCCAGATAGATTTTGGATTAGAGTCTGCATTTTTTGTGTGCTGATGATTCCACATACAATTAATAAAAAAGCAATTAGGGGCTTAGATGAGTCAACTCTTTCCTGATAGTTTCTACTTCTTTTAGCCTTAATGATTTGCCTCCTTCTGAATACTTTACCTGAGAACATGCAGTGGAACATTTTTCCTGTTTTGCAGAAGGATATGTCAAAGTGCAAGGTGATTTGTTGGGAGTTTACATAGCAAATTATGAGTTACAGCAGGAACAGCAGGAAATAGAGTTTATTACTGACTGTACCTACAGGCTTCTGTATGTTCTAGGACCTTGTTTCTTGCACAGTGAAATGGCATGTGATCCCCTTGTCTAAATCTCAATTTTGAAACAGAAAGCCAGTACAGAACCAGAAGTTTATATTTTATCTGCTCTAGTATGAGAACAGCTTTTAGTAGTTTAAAAATTTCATAGAGGATAATCAATCTTTTTAAATCTGAATTGCTCTGGACAATTCCAGTCTGTCGTGGTGTTCAGAAGACGCAATTAAAAAAATTGTGTCAATTGAAAAAGACACTGTATTATTTTCTAGTTTTCTAATGTAAAATTTTGGATAACTATTTTGTTTACTGTCCCTATTGCACTGAAAATTATAGGCAAGAAAGACATTTGCCATTAGGAAATGGAGGTTACTTCGGTGTCTGTATGGAGTTAATAATATTTTTCAATCGATTATTATAGTTACTTTGTTTATGAAGCTGCAGGATGCTGAAACATTTTGAAAGGCCACTTAGAAATTTCCAAATTTTTGGAACATTTATATGTGAACAGACATTCAGACAATAAGTCTGAAGAACTCAAAATGTTTAAATTTTTCTTTTTAATTTAAAAAAGTTTTCTTCAGAGCAGGAATGCCGGTCGTATGGCAGGTTCATTAAAAAAAAAGGGAATTTTCCATATTTAGTATTTCTGTTAACAAGAATTAAATTTTTGTGTATTTCAGGAATGAGCGTTTACCCCATCATGATTTTTCTTACCTGATACACTAAGATGAGTAATTTTCACGGAGTTAAATTACATCAATTGTGTTTAAGATAAAAGAAAATTCAGTTTAAATAAATTCCGTTCAACTACTTGAAAACATAGAGTTCAGTGTTCATTTATGAATGACATTAAGTTCAAAATCAAGAAGGAATAAAATAAAGAAAAGAATTGAAAAGGAATCAGAAAATTACTGCTTTGTGGTAGTTTCAGACAGAAATAATACTGTGAACAAAAAGGATTCTTCTAAACAATATACAGGATCATTAATTAATAAAGGAAATACCTCAATTTAAAGCAGAGTTTTATGTTCTAAATTTCTTAAATTTTCATGCATATTGAATTCACTGTAATTGTGAAAATTTCATTAAAATAATGAAAATAATGAAAATAATGAAAAGCTAAATGCCACTACAGGTTGGATTTTAAAGTTAATTGCATGAGATTGCTGTCAAGCCCACTTCTTTATCTAGCTCTCCTTTTTTCCCCTGCTTTTCCTCTCTCTCCTTTTCCCTGTGGCTAGTGTAGTAGCATAGTCATGTCAAGGATCACCTCTGAAATGGTGGTCCACACTGCCAAACCCAGTAACTCAAGAGGTTTCCTGAAGTGTTACTTTCCAGTCTCAACAGCAAGGTGAAATGTTTCTTTGGAGTAATTGCTTGGACTTGGATGATCCTGAAACCAAGTTAAAAGACTATCTTAACTGAATAGGGTTGCTTCTTCCGTTGTGGGGTGAAGAAGGCTCCTTATGACCACCTACTTTTCAGATAGTAAATGAATGTGAAAAGGGATGAAAGTCTCTGTTACTATCCAGTTTGTCTGATAGATGTCAAACAATATGTCTATCATTATAGGGAGGTTTCATGATTTTACTCTGTATCTCTATTTTTGTAATTTGAGACTCTGGTGGAATTTTTTAAAAAGTTTTTCCAAAATCCTGGCTCAGGACATTGAAACCTGGATAAGGAGAGGTTTGAAAGTCCCAGAAGCTAGTAAAAGGGAAGTAAATATCAGATTACTGCTTTGTCTTAGAGAAAGCAGAGTTCGTTTTGGTGTGTCTATTGTACTGTTTTGTCGCAATGAGTTGTGTGTGAACCTGGAAGCATCCTTCCAGCACAGTTGTTTATATTTTCCCCCCACCATGTTTTTATTGACAACACTCAGTTCTCCTCTGAGGGGAATTCTTTCCTTTTCTGAAGTATATTGTGTTTTTTATATTTTTAAAAAATGTATTTCTTTAGCTGTTTCCTGGGAACCTCAGCATTGGAAGGTGACTTTTGTTTCAGTCTGTCTGTGGACCCCCCCTTCCCCCACTCCTCCAAAAAGAGTGATGGGAGATGAGCACTTCAGACTTGGTGTTTGAGGGGGATTTTGTGAAAGGGCTGATAGAATAAGTGTGTTTATCAATAATAGTGTTTTGAATGTTTTTAGATAGCCTGAGGACTGGAGCTTTTGCCTTCATGCCCTATGACCCTTGTGTGTTACATTCCGCTTTATATGAGGTCCCTCTTCAAGTCAGAAAGTTGACTTAAAATTATAGAGACCTTGGAGTATTTTAACCTTACTTGCTCCTAACTTCCTCTGGTGTTTGGATTTCTTAAACTACTTGCATGTTTGTTTATTTTTGCTCCAAGAAATAGAATTGAAAAAAGGAGAATTCGCTGTGATGTGGGATAGTGTGAAAGCGTAGCTGAATCTCCTTCATTGTGTTCTTTTCTCTCAGCGAAACCTTGCACTTGTTTACTTAAGTAACTGCTCATCTCCAGAGTAAAAGGGAGTAAAAGTTGTTTTCCAGTGTCCTTCCATATAGGTGCTTCACTAAAGACATCTCTGTGGCTTAAAGTGGGCTTCTTATTATTTCCCCTCTGAAAAAAATACTTATGGAAATTGATCAGAATAGTTCCAATTTTCTTCCTTAGAAAGTGAACAGGAAATCCAAATGCAAAAATGAACAGGTAGTGAACTCTGAGAAACTTGGTGTGGCTGTTGAGAAATTAGGAAAAAGTTCTGCAATTGTTTGTTAGAGGCAAATGATGTACACAGGTAAGCTTATTCTATATTGTTTGTAATTATTTGACAACTGATAATTTTGAGTATCTATGTTTGGAACATGTTGTTTATGTATTTGACTTCCTGATCTCCTAGCAATATTAACCTGAGTTAATATTTTCATAACACACATCCTTTCATAAAGGATGATCAATTCAAACAACTGAAAGACAGTTATCTATTTATCTTAAACCCAGTCCAGTTTTAATGTCCAGTCAGTCACCTGGATCCTTCATAAGTTGTGTTCTGAGGTGTCATAAGATTTATATATTTTACTTTAAAAAAGAAAGAAAACAATGTGCATACTTTAGAATTCAGTAATTACGAACTCAATGCCTTTAGAAACTAAATGAAAAAAAATTATTCACAGAGTATATATTTTTTGCTGATGAATTGCCAAACCATTTTAAGCATTTTTTAATGAAGTGGTTAACAGAGAAATTCTTAGAAGATTATTGTGTCTGAGAGATAGCACTGTGTCTGAAAGATAGCAGATATACTTACTGCAATATGAGCTTTCCATTGCCTGAGTAGTGCAGTTGAAAATGATGTCAGACTTTTTGAAGGGATATCTCCACTCCGGTGTTCCTGATTTAAAAATGCAAAAATTTCTCCTAATCTAGACAATTTACCCTGACATCTGCAGTTTCTAAATGGATTACCTCAAATTTGTTATGCCACGTTAAAAGATGTGTTTTATGAGGCTGGCCTTAGCCCCTGGCCTCAATGTCAAGAACCCTGCTATGTGATGCAACACATCTTGTTAGATTTAATTGAGCAAAGCTGATTTGTTAAAACAATTCTTTTGGGCTGTAACTTAAGCCCATGCCAAGTTTCTACCTTGGTTTGTCTGGGTCAAGAAATGGCTGTGAACTGCTTGACCTCTCCATTGTTCAGTGGCCGTGCCACTTCCTCCGCTTCTTTGTGGTAGTTGCTGACAAGAAGACCTCAGCCCTGAATTTACACCCCAGTGGATTTTCAGTGTCCCTCCAGAGCATCTGTATCCTCCTTTGGATGTACTCCTGATGTCACCACCTATTGTCTGCTGACAGTGAGGGGGACAAATTGACAGCCCTTCATAGTAGAAGAGGTAATGAGGGAATTTCTGGGAGCTGGAGGAAAACCACAGACTCTCTCAGGCTGCTGTGCATTGGTGCATGGGGTTACTGCTTTTTTCAAGGGCAAACACTTTCCATCTTAGTCAATCCCATTTCACCCTGAGCTTTGTTTGGGTGGGATGTGCTGGGAAGAAAGTTCTGCTTTGAAAATATTTTGTGATTAAAATCTAATGAGTATGCACATTATTTCAATTTTTAGGACACAAGACTGATCAAGATTTTTTTGGTGTGAAGTAGAGGAGTGTTTCCTGTCAATATCATCAGAGGTTATTGATTTCTTTAATACCAAAACATTAATTTCTAAAGACCTAGCTTGATTCAAGAGCAGTCGTGGTTTCTAACACAAAGGTCTTTAAACACTATGTTTGATGCAGTGTCTAAACTTTGTAAAAGGGAGAAAGAACAATCTTTATATGACTTAAAAAAAAAAAAAAAAAAGTGAAATGCATTCTTTCTTGTGGAAGTTACTTGTCCTTAAGAGTTACTCTTGGTGGGGACCGTCATTGGACTCTTACCCTGACAACCTGCCTACTATCAGTATCTCAGATGTCAGCTTCTTGTTGTAGACTTTGTGCATCCCGTAACTACCAACAATTTGACTGTTGGGACACTTTATTTAATTGAAATGGGTGCTACATCTAATCATATGCTGCATTGTGACACTGTTCTAGGAAGTAGCATCTTTCAAAATCAGGGGCTGTATCTGTCAAAAAACTGTGGCTAGATTAAGAAAACTTATAGGCTAGTACTGGTACTATTATAAAACAAATAAATTTGTATTCCTGTGGTCATCAGATAATTGGTATGTTCTTATTTTTAGTCCTTAGCCTTAGACTTTGCTCATGTGAGTGGATTTATTGAATCAAATTGACATAGTTTAAACCCCATATTCTTTCACAGCATTGTGCACTGATTTTCACAGCATGAGTAGGTTTGTATTTCTGCAGTACAGCTGATTTCTTTGTAAATTTTTTTTTTTTTTTTTTTTTTTTTTTTTTTTTTTTTTTTTTTTTTGCTTCTTGAAGAAGAAAAAAGAAATCAGATGGTGTGTTTGCATACAACATTCCTGTGCACTTGTATAGGATGAAACCTCTTATTTCTGTGTGAAACTCTGCAAGCTAGGTGTGATTTCTAATTGCAGTTGCATAGTTCCTCTGGAAGAAGAGGGTGGGAATGTTCATACAAGGAACTTGAACACGATCATGTGATGACAATGTAAAGTATGACTCAATGTTTAGTTGTAAGGACTTCAAAATCCTTGTCCCTGGTCCCCAACCCTGCCGTTGTCTCCCTGGGTGACTGCACACAAGTTAATTAATATCCCTGTGTCTCTGGACCTGGGGAGAGAGAGCACCACTTGCTTTAGTGTTGGCCCAGTGAGGATTGTGATAAATACTGAGATAAGTACTGGCTAAAACCTTTATGTATTCCACTGCAAACAAAACTCATGTGCTGGTGCCCAGCCCCCAAGAAGGCTCTGTATCATAAAGAAATGTTGGACCCGGATTTCTCATGCCCAGACAAAAGAAACTTGCCCAAGCAGGGAGGGCCAGCACAAAACATTCCTTGCCTGTAAGCCCTGCGGTGGTACTGATCCGTGGGAGAGGGTGTCAGAGCAAAATCACGCAGTGGGGCTGGCCCATGACAGGGGACCAGGACTGTGGGAGCAGCACTCCTCCATGTCACCCTTGCTTCATTCAGCAGGAGCTCTGGGCACGGCTAGCTCTTGGGGATGGGACATGGCACAGACAGCTCTCTGAGTTTCCCTGCCCTGTGACAGTGAAGCAAAAATATATTCCAGCCAGAAAGATAAAATATGCACTCATTATGGGACAATTGTAGAGACGGTCATCAGCATTCAACAACAAAGAGGACAGTGCCTGCAGGGGTGGCCTATGAGCTCAGTGTGCTTTCCCGTCCTTCTCTCTGCTCTCATCACAGGTTCCCAGTCAAGTGGGCCACAAGAACACTTAAGTTCCTTCACTGTGATCCCATACTCAGGATGGATAGTCAGGAATTTGGTGAGGTGTGAGATGAAACTCACATGAGGCTAATGAACCTGGGTCTGGAATATGCTGGCCATCCTGTTTCATCTCCCAGACTTGGACAAGTCTGATTTGAGGGTCAGCTGAGGGTCACACCATTGGTTTTTGGGGCTTAGTCCAGAATTGCATCTTAGAGGGTCTAGCTTTTCCTGAAGCCTCAAGTGATTGTAGTGAAAAGCTCCTAAGTAATTAGGAGCTTTAGTAATTAGTAACCTGTGTGTTTTGTACTCAGTATGCCATCTACTTTTACTCCTTCAGTCACTGCTTTCCTCATTCCTTCGTTTATGATGATATTTCAAGGCTGGTAGCTAGCTAGCCGTTACCAAAACCTACAAAATTACTGTGTCTGCTTCTGAGAGTGGGAAGTGGCAATAATTTACAAAAATGAAGTGTGTCCATGCATTTTTCCAGTTGATGCTGAAACACTGTAGCTTACAGCAAACCAAGGGTTAACACCAAAACTTATTCTATTGTTTAACTTCCAGTTAAAGAACAACCAGCTTGTGCAGAAAAGAGAATTGAAAAATTGATTGGACTTTGGGATTCACATGTAGAATTTAAAGGATATAAGGTTGTGATTTTGCCATATATTCATTCATAGGTGAGTTTACGGCCTGCAGTTCAGTCATTTGTAGAGGCTTATCTTGTAGGAGCCACAAAATTAGTTGGTTTTATTAAACCCAAGTAAATTTATTTTAAAGTTATGTGTAATTACTTTAACTGGCTTAATTGCTGCCATTTTTTTTAGTTAAGAAAACATATCAAATTGTGATTTGGAGCATGAAATTGTTTTTTGCACTTTATAGTTAGTATTTTAAAACATGTCCTGATCTTGCTTTGTTATACACAAATGCAGTGTATGTGGTCCTTCTTGGCCTTTAGTGTATTTTTTCATTATATTATGGTTATAACTTGAATATTCTGGGACAAGAATTATAGTTGTTCTGTAGTGATTTTGTTCTATTTACAACCTCCAAATAAAGGAAAAGCTGCTTATAGTAAAATGAGGATCACTGGTCTTTCAGTAATTAAATAGACTTGTTATACTGCATTAATCCTTTTTGGAACATTTGGAATGGCTTCTTAGCACTCACAAACACAGCATTAGGGCCAGCAATTAATCTGTTATTTGTCCTTCAATATTTTTGTGTTATAAAGAATGTGCATTCAAAGATGAAATTCAGGTTCAGGATGAGAATCATCATAGAGTCAAATACTTATACTGATCATTCAGTAGTGTGAACCAAGTCCTAGTTCCAATGAAGTTGCAATAGTTGTTGGAATGACCCACACACTATTAATTGCATCTAACTGGAAGAACTAGTAAGAGTTTTCAATGCTGTCTAGCTTTGGTTCCTCTGTGTACATGAGGAAAAAAAGTGTGAATTACTTGGAGGTTGCCAGAAACTTTCTGATTTTCTGATTAGCCTTCCTTCTAGGTAGGTCAAAAAGTAGGGACTCAACATTTTGTCACTTAAGAATATGCTCAAGAAAAAATCAATAATGATGTGGGACTTTTATCAAGGACAGGTTTAGGGAGGATCTACCAAGATGACATACCTAAATTTGATCTAGCAGAGAATTGGTTCAGGTGATCACTTGATATTCTTTCTAATTTCAGGGTGCTAATGCAGTAGTCAAATTTCTTCCTTTTCTGAGCTTTGACTTCACAAACAATAAGCAACTAAAATCACATGAACTTTCTCTCAGATTTTTGCAGTTTTCTAACTGCTTTTCGAGACAAAGTCTGTATAGTTTTTGATCAGAAGGACACATTAATTCACTTGGTGCTGTGTTAGAGTCCTGTGTTGCTCTGCATTGTTCAGCTGTAGTTAACCTGAAGCATGCTACAGAACATAAGCTTCTGAGACTAAGTTAAATCAGCAGAAGAGTCTTATGTTCCTGTGGTATATAGTCTTAGAACACATTATCCTATTGCAGTAAGATAAAAGTGTTTTATATATAGTCCAGCTAGTTTGACCTTGTCAGAATTCAAGCAATATTATTGGTAACTTGGGCTTGCTGACGTGTTTCACAGTAGGATGAGCATTAACACAGAACTCCTTATTCCATCTGGTGAGGAACCTACAGCAAAGGCTATACATAGATTTTTTAAAAATTCCATGTTATAGTATAATTCTGTCTTCTCTGTGCTCATGACACTTCTCTTGCCATTGATAGGCACCTTTATCAGAGATCAAAAAGTGCAGTTGAGACATTATAAAGTGGCAGTATTAGATCATGTGGATGTGAGTGCTGAATAATGATAGTTACAGGTTATTTTTTTGGAAAAAGTGATTACTGACATCTTTAACAAATGTTTTATGAAGTCTTTGGTTTTCAGGGTAAATTCCCTGGAAACAGGTGTCAAAATGAATGGAACAGAATTTAGTGATTAATCTACACGCAGTACAAAAATTGCAAAAATACTATACAAATTTAAAATTTGATTCTGCCAAGGTTTGTCTACATGTTATAACAATACAGTGATAACCAGAGACATCATGGTGAGGTATGAGGAAGCTCATGGGGGTCCTGAAAGCAGAAAAATTTCATTAATATGGCATCTTCACGTGCTTTTATGTGAACTGCTCCTTTGGGTTCCCTAAAGGATGATGTCAATCTAGTCTGGAAAAATTTGCCCACTGGAGTAACTATAAGATTAACTTGAACTCATCTCTTACATGTGTGTTTTATTTTCTAATAATAATAATTTATGCATAAGACTGTGCCTGTCATGACGTTTTTGATACTCTGGTTCCAGTGTGAAAGCATGCTGGTTGGTACACATCCTTGTTATTAAGCATCTTATCGATGAAGGTGCCTTTGGTTTTTATTGCTGATTTCTCTATCATTGGTAGCACATAACCTCTTTGAAAGAGGCACATGGAATCCTGGATTCTCCTAAATTGGAAAAGAGCTCTAAAATCATCAAATCCAACCAGTAACCTAGCATCACCAAATTCATCACTAATCCCTGAGTGCCACATCTACTCTTCTTTTCAATGCCTCCAGGGATAGCAGGTCAACCGCTTCCCTGGGCAGCCTGTTCCAATGCTTGACATCTCTTTTGGTAATCAATCTATTTCATAATAATCAATATAAACCTCCCTTGGTGGAGCTTGAGGACATTTCCTCTTGCCCTGTGTTCTATTACTTGAGAGAGGAGGCTGACAACCTCTGGGCTACAATCTCCTTTCACATAGTTACAGAGAGAGCACTAAACTCTCCTCTCAGACTCCTTATTATATCCAGGATAAAGAATGCTAACTCTGTCAACTGCTCCTCATGGAAGATTTTCTCTAGACCTTTCACAATCTCTTTTGCCCTTTCCCTGGATTCGATTCAGCACCTCAAAGTATTCACCATAGTAGCTCCAAACTGAACATGAGATTCAAGGTGAGGCCCACCAGTGCCATGCTGACATATTTCTTGTTGCCTGAGGGGCAGACAGCTGAGTGGTAGAGTAACTGCTTCTTTGGATATCATCAGTGGTGAATAAATATGCCAGCATTTCCTATCTTCACAGAGTGCTTTCACAGATTGTTCGCATATCAGATATTTTGGATTCTGTCACTGTTTGAGTGCTACGTGGCTCTGAGCTGTTTGTGCCTCCTTGCCAATGAAAACTGCAGCAGTAACCCAACTCCTGCCACAACTTGTGTGGATGTGGGGAATGGGTGGGGTGAGGGAAGAGAGAGGGTATGGGGCTAGGGTGGAGTGGGCAGGGGTTACATGAGGAGAACCCAAGAGTGTGTCTGAGTAGGGGGTGGTGGAGGATGCCATCTCTATTTCCAATAGGATTAGTTTTGCAACCCCTGCACTAGACAGGTCTGTTGATTTCTGAATAGTAATCTCTCTTCTTCTGCCTCCTTAGTAACCCTAAGTTACTGTATACACAATGTTTGTAGCTCTGGCTTTTGATGCTAGAAGAAGAAAATATACATATAGAATGTTGTGTCCATTTAGGAACAATTAAAAAAAAAATAAAAAGAAGAAGAAGGAAAAAGGAATCTCTGATGTTTCTTGCTCTCCTTCCCCAGGTTTGTAAATGTGAGGGACATTCTTCTTATATTTGGTAAGTTATTATGGATCTCATTTGTTCTCTTTGACTCTCATTTGGCTCAGGAGCCAAATTATTTTACAGTAATTCAAAGTCCTAATGCTGGATTCATGTTGCAAGGACTGTGTTCAGATTTATACTTCCTCTGTAAAGAATGTTCTTAAAAGGGCTGTTCAGGAGCTATTCTGGTGTATTGAGTTCCCCGGCAACAAAACTAGAACACGTATGACTGAAGTACTGCAGACTCCCTAGACTGTAAACCTAATCCTGCAAATCCTTATTTACATAAATCCCACTGATTTCAAAGAGCCTGCACATGAGAAAGCAGGTTTTACAGGATCAGGCCATTCTTCCTAGGGACCAACATCTGTTGCACCAACTGTGATAATCTCATGACTGTTAAAGAAAACTCTGCGGAAATATTTTATCTGGACTAAAAAAAGCAGCAAAATAATAAGAGTGTTATCTGTTGCTATAAAGTGGACTGTTACCAAAAACAGCTCTCATTATATGCTGTTCCTCTCTTCCCTTCCTGCATATTTGTATTTACTCTGGGAAAATTCTATATGTAGTTATGTATGGTTGCTGCTGTTCTACACTCATGTTGTATGAAGTTTGTGAACCAGACTGCGGATGTCGAGATAAGTTTAGATACTGAAAAAGGCTTTTGGCATGTAAGTTAAAGACTATCACCATCTTTCAGAGGTTTGGAAGCAGAGAAAGAAATGTCTTTAGTAAATTTTTAAGGTATTTTGGGTCTTGCTGTTGAAGTCTATGCTGCTTTGGCTGTATTAACTGAAGTACTACAGTCAAGGAGTACACCTGACGTTCGCTGTGGAAGTGTGGATGGTCAATTGGTAATACTGCAAGCAACTAAAAAAGAACATCAGAAGCAGATGATGGCTATGTTGGAACAAGCGAAGTTCAGTTCCTTTGCTTTCCTTTAAAAACAGAGAACACTTGCATAGCTGTGGTAGCACTTGCTGCAGCTGGAATTCAGTAGCTTTTGTGATATGTACAAAGAGATCTGGAAGGAGACAATAGACTGCTGTGTTACCTTGGTTGACTCCCAGTTTCTGTAGGTCTGGTTTCATAGCACGCAGAAGTGTGTGGATTCATAGTGGTGGGGTATTTCCTGTCGGCTTGTTGCATTCCTTGGGCTATGCAGCTGAAGATAGGGACAAAGTATCATTCATTGTCCCTTGTAGCACAGAAGTTATAATAGCTGTAGAAAAGAATAGCAAAAGAGCTTGGCAGGTCAGTTGAACCATGAAGTGTTGGGGTTAAAGATCTCTCTGAAGTCCAAAAACAAAGGGAGTCTGTATCAATAATGAAGTGCATACACAATAGTTCTGGCACTTCATCCATGCTTAAGATTCCCTGCACTTAAAATTTACAGTCAGTCTGCGCATGACAAGGACCATGGCCTGGGATTTCCATGAGCTGTGTAATGGACAATAAGCTACTGCTACTCATGTCATCAGATCAATGAGAAAAAAGGAACAAGATTTCAAAAATGCCTACAGCGCTCGGTTGCTGTCAGCAACTGCAGGTTTGGTGGACCAGAGACGTGTTATTCCTCTACATAGTTGCAAATCCCTGTAAAATGTCCTGTTAATTTTGAAGGCTTCTAATGCTTATACTTTCACCTCTGTAAAATGAATAAAATAGTATTCAAAGTCTAATAAGCAAGGCTTGAGGGACCTGTATTTTATAGATATGCAACAGCTAGAATATAAATACAGTTTCTGTGCAGTTACTTGAGAAAGTGACGTGTTCAAAGGTGTTGCTTTCATTCACAAGTTGTAACTTTACAGCATCTTTTTGTCTCCCTGTCTTTTCTGATTATTATGAGTCAAGTTTCCTTCAATGTGCAAGATTTATAATTAAGCATACTTTTCATTAGGGGAAAAATATTTACTGTAGGGTTTTTTACTATGTTACCTGTATCTCTGCAGTTATCACAATTCCTCCTTCTCTGTCATAGATTCATATTTTCCCTCATGTTTTTAGGAAATAATTAGGAGTTATACTCTTAATGATTTTTTAATGAGAGTTTAAATGTACTAGTTTACTTAGAAGCAATTGTTTTTGAGAAGGAAACAATATGCTTTAGGGAGTCTTTTCTAGATTTTATACTGAGCTCTGTGGAAGATCAAACTTATGCTAAATATGCAATATAAATCTATTACACTATGTTTGAAAAAGCAGAATGGAGATGGGCATCAACTGAAATTACAAAATTTTCACTGCCAGGGAGCAGGTCTTGAAACTGAGAGGAAAATAACTTACACATTTGTTTTCATATATACTAATATGAAAGATTTTGGGAAAAAAAGACATGCAAAATCTCTGGATAGTTTATTTATATTAAGAAAATATCAAGCAAGCACTGGTATCGATTTTCTATATTGAGATATTGTCATCTTCATTTGCTAGTGGTAATTAGTTCAGTCAGCAATTTTTTCCCTGCTTTTTTAAAATTACGCAGAATTATTATATTTAAAATAGCAAGTGTAAAAGATGAGGCTTACTGAAATGTAACTGTGCACACTATTTAATTTGCCTCCCTTGTCTCAACTCCCAAGAAATGTAAGTTGTTTAGGGTCTGAATTTGTCTTTTGTTTGTGTAAGGTTAAGTTTAAATAATGTAACAAATGTTTGTTATTCTTTTAAATTTTACTGGACTTTGTTCTGGTTTGCGATTTTTTCTGATATTTTAAATCAATCCTTGCCAGAATTTGGAAATACATTACAGAAGATTGGGACTGCATGGGAACAAAGTATAACTGATTCTGAACAAGAAGGACACAAATCAGTTAGTTTTGAAGAATAGCTCATTGTTTATTTTGTGATTCCTTGTCTCATTCTCCTTAGCTCTCTATATTGTTCTCTTGTAACTCAGGAGAAATAACATTCCTCTTCATTGTACCTTGTTAAGTTATTAAGATAACAGGATCTCCTGTCATTCTGCCCTGTTATGGGGCTCTTGCTAAAGGTGATCACCTTTGGGATACAAAAAGAGTTTTGCAATATTTCACTTTCTAAATGCCATCTCCTGACTATCTAAGTGAAGTGAAAACTCTTCATATAAACAGGCTACCTTTTTCTTGCTGCTTCTAGAAATGTTTTACACAGATTTGCAACTGGGTGTCTGACTGGAGAAGCAATGCAGGTATTTGAGATCCACATCCTTCTGTGCCTCAGCTCAGCACTAAGCACAACAGGATCTTCTGCCCTGTTGAGGTTGTGGTGCACAGTGGTATTTGAAATGCTTAGTGTGGAATTCTGTGTCAAAGCAGTACTCAGCAAGGTATAGCTGCATTCCAACCTGCCGGCTGCAAGTCTTAGCACTTTCT